>NW_021820335.1:0-46223 GCF_901001135.1 Rhinatrema bivittatum | reverse complement strand
AAAAAAAAAGCCCTAAGAAAAATAATTATTAGAAAACAAGTTTCTAGAGACTGTAGGAACATTTTCTCTGCCCGGGTCTGTAAAATCTCCTGGCTGACCAAGAGATAGAATGAAATGCACCCTGCATATTAAGGACATCACCTGGTTAAGAGAATGACTGCAATCCCTAACTATATAAATCTTGAATTCGTATTAAGGACACTGGTAGCGTGGCCAGTCATGGCTTAGGAAACAGTCAAAAGAAATAAGGAGACAGATTCTGGCTGTTTCTTTAAGTGTTTATTTATAGTGAAAAAGCCAAAAATCAAATATTGCAACTCATCTAATAAGGATAAGGTTATTTTCAACAGGGTCAAAGTGGAAAACCATTAGAAAATGCCTGAATCAGCTTGCCCGTAACTCTCTCTCTCGTTTATTTAAAAAAAAAAAGTTTCATAGCTTCCTAAAATTATCCAGCTGTGTTTGGCACATTGATAAAGAAATGTACCCCAAAGAATTATGAATACAAATTCATAATTCTAAGGTGGTCAGGACAGAGGAAAGTGTTCCCCTACTAGGAGGGAGCTCAGGGGATGGGCAGAGAAAGCAAGCCTGGAAGATTTTAGCCAGTAGACTTAAAAATAAGCAATTTGCAGATAGACCGCATACTTGTGAAATACGTAACCATTGTCTAATGCTGTTAGCTCATTGGCTGATGACTTCAGTCCCTGACGGGTCACATCCTGAGCTCTGCTTTCTCTGTCTGTGCCACATCAACTGCTTCTCACCTGTAAACTAGGTAGATACAGCCTGGAAGCAACAGCAGAAAGACACAGTAGCCCTGCATATCTAAGGTTATTCTTAGGGCCTTTCAGCATTGGAGGGACCCTTGAAGGGGTAACGACCAGGGTCTCCCCGCTGGACTTCACACTGTGATGCAGCATGTAGAATTTCAGTTGCCACTTCCAGGTACAGTTTATCAGGATGGGTGAATATATGATACTGTATATTTCAAGAGAAGAAGTAGACATAGAGAAGCAAGCTTTAAAGTTGAGCAAAACACGTTGGGTCATGTACCTCCAATGGGCAACTGCAGAATCTAATCAATTAGGTCTTCTACATGAATACAGTGTACTAATTTGGATGAACTTAATCAACTGGGTAGGCTGGAACATAAAATTTGACTAATAATCCTTGTTCTCTGTTTCTTCTTTCCTCAGAGCAGTACTGCCTCCGGAATCCTCCAGGTCCTCAATATCTCTGACTGGCTAATTCCTCCCTATCTCTGGCTATTTCTGACTATGTAATATATTCACCTCATTATACCTGCTTATTCATAAGGCTGAATACCATCCCTTCTGTACTTTTCATCATATGTTAGATGCAGCCTCACAACACACCCACTGACTCTCTAGCCATCAATGCAGATGGTGGAGCAGGAGAGCAGAGTCCCCAGGCACCTTCTCATCTCTTTGTTATAAGTGGAATCTAAAAAACTCAATGTCTTCTGCCTTCATGGTCTTCAGCCCTAAAATAATATTTAATCCACTCTGCAAAATGTGAAACTTGTCTTCTCTTTCTGTACTGTGCATTAATCTTCAGATTGTATCAATGACTCTTCCATGGTGTTCTTCTGAATTGCAATAAAAATAAATAAAATTCCAGTTAATTGTGGGAAATCAGTGCTATCGTTGCAATGCGTGCAGAGAAAAATGAATGAAATATCGCATTGCCCCGGAGTATCTGCTCCAGGGTGCTGGTACTCTGAATATTACATGATAGAGGGTTGGGGATGTAAATTAGACCCTCTACTCTTTTGAAACTTTGGGGTGAACTTTGAAAGGTTTAGGCACTTTGAAAAGCATGTAAAAAATAACAGCCATCCAGCTAAATCAGCCATATCCAGGGAAGTAGATTTTTAGCAGGAAGTATGCATGCACTTTTCACCAGAAAGGCTCAATGTTCTGGGGAGGGGTGGGAAAGAGTTAGGCATCGTAAATGAAAACCTTGTTCATAGTGTAAAGTCAGCATTCTGCTACTGTGAGCATTTTGCCCCACTGTTGAATAGCATGTCAGCAGAATGCATGGACATTTAGTCACACAATTTGATCTTCAAACACTACTTACACTGGTGCTATGTGTTTGAAAACAAACCTGATTTGTGAATGTGGAAATCTGCATACATGCATCTCTAGATAGATGCTCAGTTGAAAATTTAGTCCAATATTTATTGAAGATTTTTTGTTCAATAAGTCATTATTTCCTAGATACCATACATTATTTGTACACACAGCAAGTACATTTTTGTAGCATTATTTCCATATATCTGAGGCATATTTTAACCAGTCAAATCTTAGAACATAAGAACATAAGAAATTGCCATACTGGGTCAGACCAAGGGTCCATCAAGCCCAGCATCCTGTTTCCAACAGAGGCCAAACCAGGCCACAAGAACCTGGTAATTACCCAAACACTAAGAAGATCCCATGCTACTGATGCAATTAATAGCAGTGGCTATTCCCTAAGGGGTAGATTTTCAGAGCCCTGCTCGCCTAAATCCGCCCAAAACCGAGCGGATTTAGGCGAGCAGGGCCCTGCGCGCCGGGAAGCCTATTTTACATAGGCCTCCCGGCGCGCGCAGAGCCCCGGGACTCGCGTAAGTCGCGGGGGTCTCGGAGGGGGGCGTGTCGGGGGCGTGTCGGGGGGCGGGGCCCGGTCGTCGCGGCGTTCCGGGGGCGTGTCGGCAGCGTTTTGGGGGCGGGTACGGGGCGTGGCTACGGCCCGGGGCGTGGCCGCGCCCTCCGTACCCGCCCCCAGGTCGCGGCCCGGCGCGCAGCAGGCCCGCTGGCGCGTGGGGATTTACGTCTCCCTCCGGGAGGCGTAAATCCCCCGACAAAGGTAAGGGGGGGGGTCTAGACAGGGCCGGGCGGGTGGGTTAGGTAGGGGAAGGGAGGGGAAGGTGAGGGGAGGGGCAAAGGAAAGTTCCCTCCAAGGCCGCTCCGATTTCGGAGCGGCCTTGGAGGGAACGGGGGGAGGCAGCGCGGCTCGGCGCGCGCAGGCTATACAAAATCGATAGCCTTGCGCGCGCCGATCCAGGATTTTAGTGGATACGCGCGGCTCCGCGCGTATCTACTAAAATCCAGCGTACTTTTGCTTGAGTCTGATGCGCAAGCAAAAGTAGGCTGATCGCGCTTCTTTTAAAATCTACCCCTAAGTGAACTTGATTAATAGCCGTTAATGGACTTCTCCTCCAAGAACTTATCCAAACCTTTTTTGAACCCAGCTACACTAACTGCACTAACCACCTCCTCTGGCAACAAATTCCAGAACTTTATTGTGCATTGAGTGAAAAAGAATTGTCTCTGATTAGTCTTAAATGTGCTGCTTGCTAACTTCATGGAATGCCCCCTAGTCCTTCTATTATTCAAAACTGTAAATAACCGATTCACATCTAATCGTTCAAGACCTCTCATGATCTTAAAGACCTCTATCATACCCCCCCCCCCCCCCCCTCAGCCTTCTCTTTGGATGCCCAATCTTCCAGTCTTGCAAGGTCCTCCTGTAATGTATCTCAATCCGCTTGTGATTTAACTACTCTGAATAATTTTGTATCATCCGCAAATTTGATAACCTCACTCGTCGTATTCCTTTCCAGATCATTTATAAATATATTGAAAAGCACTGGTTAAGTACAGATCCCTGAGGCACTCCACTGTTTACCCTTTTCCACTGAGAAAATTGACCATTTAGTCCTACTCTCTGTTTCCTGTCTTTTAACCAGTTTATAATCCACGAAAGGACATCGCCTCCTATCCCATGACGTTTTAGTTTTCTTAGAAGCCTCTCATGAGGGACTTTGTCAAACGCCTTCTGAAAATCCAAATACACTACATCTACAGGTTCACCTTTAATCACATGTTTATTAACCCCTTAAAAAAATGAAGCAGAATTTAAGAGAAAGATGTGTTAACACATCTAAAAAGAAGTAAAGCTGGATAGGTTTTATGTATAACAGTAAACATGAACTTTACTGTTATACATAAAACTGGGAATAAACTGATATTGCATCTGGGACACTTAATCCAAACCTTTGTTCAAACACCTACTCAGAGAGACCAAAATGTTACGCTGAACATAAAAGAGGTATGCACAGGGTCAACTAAAGGAAGCCATGTTCAGGTTTATAGAAATGACAGAATTGAATAAGTTATGGCAGTGAGAATAGGTCAAAAAGCCAATTATCAATGAATGCAAATAGATGCAAGAATTAAAGAGACCTTCATAAATGTATAGTTGAGTAAAATGAAAAATTCACTTATATGTGGTTATAGAGAATTCAATGAGACTCTTTAGACCACTAAAATGAATAAATGCTCAGCAATTTTCTAATCAATCTCTTACATTACTTTTTTCATTTTCATTTTCTTTTATGCATTTAAAATAAGTGTCTATGATTTATTGGTTGTATAGCAAAGAAGAGATGGAGATCGGTGTATATATAATGCCCTTTATTTGAAATTAGCCCGACTCTGGCCGAGTTTCGCTCTATAACCAAGAGCTGCCTCAGGGGCAACTAAAACAAATATATTACAATTAAAAACACATACACGGACTCATTAGAATAACATAAATCAACAAAAAGCATGAAAACATGTACAATCTCAGAAACAAGAGCCCTGTGATGTGTGACAAACAGTGGTGTACAAAAACACAAGATAGTACATAGGAACACGGAGAAAAATCCATAATAGGGTGCATGTATGTGATTTCTGAATTAGATTCTCATTGTTAATTGGTGTGAAAACAGAGAGGATGTCTTGGCGTGGTGTAGAACGTCTGATTAAACAATGTGAACGTGTGATCCGACCAACCAAATTAAGTTCTATAAAAAAGAATTAAATGAAGGAGATTGCAAAGCTTACTGCAGAATAGCAGGGCTTGTCACGCGCTCGCAGATGGATGTTATTATATTGCCGCATCCACTTTTTGAGGCTCCAGTCTTATTCTGAATTATTTTCAATGTTTAATTCATTCAGAATAAGATTTGGTTGGTCGGATCACACTTTCACGTTGTTTAATCATATCTTCTACACCACACCAAGACATCCTCTCTGTTTTCTTTTTGCAAGCCCCGGGACTTATGCAAAATAGGCTTGGCGCGCGCAGGGGGGGTTTAAAAGAGTTACGCGCGTACCTTATGCGTAACCCTTTTAAAATCTGGCCCTTTGTATTACTGCTGGTTTACCACTTCATATATTTTTGTTGTGCTCCTCTTTTAGGTACTAATTTGTTTGGGGCTACACTCGACTCTATTATATTTTGATGAATAATCAATCTGCCATATTGCTGCAAATATGAGTGCTTCAAACAAAGAAACAAATTTAAAGGCTATTTATTTTTAATTTATATTTTGAAATGGAGGTCCATGAGGGGCACGAATGCGAAAGTCATAGTTCTTTTGCACAGGTTTTGAATATCATTACATTATTAGTGCATACATTGCATTTACTAATATAAAATTATGTAAATACCATTAAACGGATTCTGCACTTGCAGACACTGATGGCTCGATGTGCTGTGGTTTGCTATGGATGATATAGACTGGCTTCATTAGTAGATTGACAGATATTCCATAATCTAATTAAATGTATAACATGGAGTTCACTTGCTTCTGTTCCCTGTGCTCTGCATTGTGACTCTTTCAGCCCTGGGGAGACTTCCAGAAAAGGATATACAGTGAGAATAAATACTTCTGACTACTGAAGATTACCAGATCAGAGCTGGCTCAGTCCATCAGTTATCCTGAGGCTCAAGACTGTAAGTAAATTGTGGATTAATAATATTAGCAGAGATATCATCCTATTAAATCATCAATTCCCACATTATTATGGACAAGGAGATGCTTAAGAGGACACAAGATTTACACAAATATTACAGGAAGGGAAGAAGAGAGCAAGAGCATTTTAGATGGCTCTGTAGCTCAGTGGTAGGAGCACTGGTTTCGTAAACCAGGGGTCATGAGTTCGATCCTCATCAGAGCCTTCTAGCTGCCCTTCAACAGACAATCCAGTGGGAGCAGAGAAGGTCAGCTTGCTCTTCTCTAAATTGGTTTGGTTCAAAACATTTGTAACCTTAATAGATCACAGGTCATAATGCCAAAGAATTTAAAAGCTAATGGACCACATTGACAGAGCAGAGAAAAATGCATAGTGGTGCATGCTACTATTTATCATTACTTCTAAAGTATTACTAGGCACAACACTGCTACAGACTCACTTAAGAGACAGTCCCTGTTCCAAGAAGCTTACAAAGTAGCCTTGACAAATAAGAATCTGTAAGATGTTTATTAAAGAGCATGAGCTTATAAACTAGTTTTGAATATGGCCAGAGAGGGTTCTTGATACATGGACCTGGGAAGTCCAGGCAGTGGAGGAGAAGGACAGATAAGAGCAACTTGTCTGATAAAGAGAATTTTATGAGGAAGTCTGTAGTAGAGATAACACAAAGATAATGAGGAGCCACAGAGTGAATGCATTTGTAGATGGAGTAAGAGAAGCTTCAGATGCATGTGGAGGTGGATGGGGAGCTGACAGAGCGAATTGAGAAGAGAGGTTACATGTTCATAGCAAGACTGAGGAAAGGTAAATTGTGAAGCAGATTTCGGAATAAAGATACTTCAATGGGAGGCCAGCAAAGAGCAAGTTACAGTAGTATAAACGGGAGGTGATAAGAGAGAGAATGAGTATTTTGGTAACAAGGTCAGACAAAAGGGACAGATTTTAGCAATTTTATACAGGAAGAATCGACACACTTTAGCAGAGTTTTGTGTATGTGTGTAGAGGAGGAGGTGGAGAGAGAGGCATCAAAGTTCACCCCAAGAGAACCAGAGGATGAGACCGCCATCCACAAAGACAGAAAACAAGGGAAAAGCGGAAGCAGATTTTGGGGGGAAAGCAACGCTGATTGGGATAGTTTGTGATGTCGCAGAAGGATAATTTTGTACTGACCTCTGAGAAAGATTGGGAGACAATAGATGGAGCAAGGAATGAAGGAGACAGAGCAAAAGCAGCATCTGGCAGCAGCGTTCAGGACTGGTCACACTAGTGAGCTCCACAGGGGAAGTGGGAGAACCAATTCTGGGCGATTACCAGAGAAATAAGAAAACTGTGAACAATTCCACCAAAGTCCAGAATGATATCCCACCATTCCTCTGCTTCTCCTGTAATTTCACAGCCTTTATTAACTCACTGGAATCCAGGTGCCAGCAGGACCTCAGAAAAGATGACCAAAGATGACCTTTTCCCCAGTGTCTTCCCAACCGTCAATACAAGTAAGGCTGAGCTTCATGACCTCCCATCTTCTCTCATCTAAGGTAACCCTATGTCACTCTACATGTCTCAGGGCAACATATTACATAGTTTCACCACCCTATCCATGGCACTCTGTCTCTATTTTATTTAACACCCTCTCCCCCTTATTTTTTTCAGAGTGCATGGAGGAGTTAAATTTCACCACAGTGACAGAATTCATCATTCTGGGGTTTCCTGTATTTCCAGACTTGCAAACTCCTTTTTTCCTTCTGTTCTTACTGATTTACCTGATCGTCCTGATGGGGAACCTCACTATTATAACCCTGACGTGCCTGGACCCTCGCCTGCACTCCCCCATGTACTTTTTCCTCTGTAACTTGTCTTTCATTGATATTTCTTACACCTCAGTCACTCTCCCTAAACTGCTGGACATCCTATTAAGAAAGAGTCATAGGATTTCTGTAAATGGATGTTTTACACAACTGTATTTTTTTCTCTGTTTAACATGTGTGGAATTTGTTATTATTTCAGTCATGGCTTACGATCGCTATGCTGCAATCTGTAATCCCCTACGCTATACTATAATTATGAATGAAAGGATTTGTGTACTGATGGCCACAGGGGCCTGGTTCTTTGGGTTCCTGGAACCAATGACACACACTGTCCTGGTATCACATTTCTCTTTTTGTGGTTCCAATGAGATTAACCATTACTTTTGTGATATCTCAGCACTGCTAAAACTCTCCTGCACCAGCACCTCCACCATTAATCACATATCTTATATATGGAGTATCATGTTAGGTCTACCTTTATTTATCTCAACCCTTGTATCTTATATCTACGTCATCTCCACCATCCTGAGGATCCGTTCTGCAGAGGGGAGGCACAAAGCCTTCTCCACCTGCTCCTCCCACCTCACGGTCGTTATTCTCTTCTATGGGACCATGCTCTGTTTGTATGTCAGACCAACATCCATGCAGTCACTGGATCAAAACAAGCTCTTTGCTCTGCTGTATAATGTTTTAATTCCCTTGCTTAATCCCATGATTTACAGCCTGAAAAACAGAGAAGTAAGAAGTGCTTTAAGAAAAGTATTTACCAGAAAATCCTTTCATTCAAAGATCAGAAGAACATTTTCTGTATTTGTGCCTGTCAAGCATCATAGCTCAGAAGGTGTGCAAGGTGTCCAGTTCAGACCCTTTGTCCAAAGCATATCTTATTATTAAGGAGCAATTGGAGATTCCACCAAACATTCTCAAGTATTTGCTATGCATGGCTGAAAAGCAAGAGGGAAGGACGTTCGTTTGCCTGGTGGTCCTACAAAATAAGAAAGCCCAGGATATATGTTTAGGCCAAATACTCGGTCCGCTGTGTTGGACTGGATTTGAAGTTTTGTGATATAATCATGACCTGGAAGATAAGGACCACTTTGCATTTTTACAGCTGTATTTTTATATGCAGTGATGTGTGGTTAAAACTGGTTTGGGGAAACCATATGCTATATTTATTTATTTATTTATAGAGTTTTAGATACCGTTGTTCGGTATTGCCATCACAACGGTTTACATGTTTCAATTAATTTAACAATCTTGTGAAATGTGTTATGTACATTGTAGTGTTAGAGGAGTCATGGGGTAGTTAGGATATTAACAGTGGTAAACATATGGTGATGGATATGAAGGAGGTTTGTATATATGAAAGATACTGCATCAAAGCTCTACCTATGAAAGGATTTATTACTAATGCACAATAAGGTTTTGTGTGGCTTTCCAGGTGGTCTCCTTAAGCATGAAAAATATTGTGTTATGGACCTAGGATGTACACTAGATGAAGATTACTGAGGAAGTAAATCATCCATTGCTGTCCCTTTGGTAAAAAATCCATATAAAATATACTTTTGGTGGTACTATACCTCAGTTACACTGAAAACTTTCCAAATACATCTGATTTATGTTGGAGAGAATGTGTGGAAGAGGGGACCATGGGGCATATCTGGTGGACAAGTCCCCAAATTAAAACTTATTGGGATATAATACAATCTTTAATTAAGGAAATAAATATTGTGGAGAAATATCTGCAGGTTTTTCTTCTATCAGCTTCTGTTGAAGGGTTGCTACTCTTTGGACATGCAGGGGTCCACCTAGCAGGATTGCTGTTTACAAAAGACTGTTGCATAATCTATCAGATGGAGATGTCAATTTATCATAATACCATGATCAGATTTGAAAAGACAAAGTCAACCTTCAAAACATGGAATACAAATGCTAGCTCATTATTCTTGGGAATGTGATGGAGAGGGGATAGGGAGGAAGGGGTGTGGGGAGGGGATGTACTGTGTAACTGGATGGTTTGGTGTGAATAGCTGGTTTTGTTATTTTACTGGAAAAATACAAAGAAAACTTTCAATAAAAATTGAAATTAAAAAAAAAAAAGAGAGAGGCTGGAACATTTCATTTGATCCACCAGGCAACCAAATGAATTGGCTGGGAAGGCATATTTAGAAATAACCCAACCAAACAAACAATATAATTTTCTATACCAGACCTTACAGCCCACATAAACACACTGAAACCTGGAAGCTATTGTGGGTTGTGGAATATTCTGGACTTAAAGGAATCCTGGTCACTTAAGCACAGTTTGACCTTCAGGATCAGTGTTGGGGCCACTTCTGAGGCATATGTTTTGATATTATTATAGTGACTATAAGACAAATTTGGAAATCTTTACAAAAGAACTTAAATCTCTTAAATATGATAAGTTCAAACGAGATGAAATAGATTACAAAAATAATAAGATATACCTGTTGCACCAATTCAATAAACGTTTTATTAGAAATGACAAGGAGTTTCCACATAGATAAAAAAAAATACAATGAGGAGAGGAAAGATAAGAGAAGTAATGTAAGCATAAAGATAGGAATGCTAAATGCATATGCACTGCAACAGATGACAATATAGACCCGTCAGCACCCTCTTCCACACCGATGTAGAACAAGACTTTTATGAAAAAAATGATTCCCATGTTTCACAATTAGGTAATTTGTGGAGAAAGGATTCAGAAAAGGAGTACTCTACTAATAAAAAATGTGAATCTCCTTTTTCCAGAGGCAGAGGTGGGTGGAGAGGAAGATGGAGAGGGAGAGGGTTTCACAACCAGTTCCACAACCAGTTTTACAATCCATTCCAGATGTACCAAGATTAGGGATGCAAAATAAGATTATAAACATTTCCTCACAGTCACTTAATTCGGATGAGACTAGAGTACTGAACAAAGGCCTCTCATTTGTACCAACAGCTTCTCATAATGCCTTTCGAACTTGCAGTGATCTTTTTACATTTAAAAGAAAACTTAAAGTTCTTGAGTTTTTTCAAGTATGGGACAAAGAAATCAAGATATGTCTATCATTAAACTGGCAAGCAGATGGTTACCAATTGGTGCTGTTAACCCAATCATCCATACCTAAGAGACATTGGTTTTAAATGATTTGACTAGAGCAGAACAAAAAGATTCAAATAAATCATTCAATAATCTGACCAAGGGTGAAATAAGGGCTATCACTGAATTAAAAAATGATGTTAACATCGTTATCAAAGCAACAGATAAAGGTGGGTCCATAGTCATCATGGATCGTGTAAAATACATATTTGAAATAGAGAGACAATTATCAGATCAATCATTTTATCAGAGACTATCTAACGGCCCAACGAAAAGAATTAAGCAAGAAATTGATAACTGTGTACTGCCAGAGATGGTAATTTTTTAACTAATAAAGAACTTGATTTTTTAAATGTAGACAATCCAATTATGCTTACTATGTATATCTTACCAAAGGTACATAAACCATTGAGCGCACTACCAGGAAGGCCAATCTCTGCGATCTGTTACTTGTTTGAACCAATCTCTAGTTTTATAGATATTTTTCTTAAAAAACAAACCTCTTCCATCATATACGAGAGACTCATAGGATTTTATTACAATTTTAGAAGATTTTCAAGAGATTGAAGAAGATACATTAATGGTTACTTTAGACATTGAGTCACTATATGCGAATATACCAAAAACAGCAGCTGTAGAAATTATTGCAAACCAACTTTTAAAACATAACCCACACAGATGAATCCCAAATCAATTTGTAATTGATCTTGTGGAGATAGCACGAAAAATATTTTTTTAAAAATTCAACAAGAATATTTTTCTGCAAATTAAAGGAGTAGTGATGGGCTCAGCAATGGCTCCCTCAACAGAAAATTTATATGTGGCCCAATTCGAAAAAGATTTCCTTGTCAGGCACACATATTCGAAGAATATTATGATTTGAAAAAGATACACATTGATGATATCTTTTTATTATGGAAAGGCAGCCAAGGCTATTTACAAAAATTTTTTATTGGTTAAAAAATACATTAGATTCTAATCTAAAATTTATGATGCATTTTAACAGTGAATTAATTTCTTTTTTGGACATTCAAATATCTCTGAAGAGCAGGAGATTCCATACAGGTATTTATAGGAAACCCACCGATTTGAACAAGTTGTTGCATTAGAGTTCTCATATCAGGATACTAGTAAATAATCTACCTTATTCACAATTTTTGAGACTAAGGAGCCTATGTGCAGATGAGACATTTCAATCAAGGGCAATTGAAATGAAACAGAGGTTTCTTGACAGGGAATATCCTGTTAAACATGTCACAAATGAATTTAAAAGGGCATTCAAACAAATCAGACAAGATCTCCTCAAAACCAAAGTAAAAAAAACTAAATGAAAAGATTATCTGTCCGCTCACATATACACATACGTCACAAACTATCATTAAAATTCTGAAACAACATTGGCTAGTTACACAGTTGCTAGCTGGTTTCAAAGATAAAAATCTGCTAATAGCCAACAAACATGCCAAAAACATTAAAGACTAGGGATGTGAATCGGGCTTCGGATGATTGAAAATATCGTACTATATTTTCAAAATCGTCAGAAATCAGGGGTTCCACCAAAATGATAGGAAAATCCCATGATATTGTTCGTGGGGCTTCTCTTATCATTTTGGGGGAGGGTGGGAAAAACGGTACACAAAAATAACCCCTAAACCCTCCCCAACCCTTTAAAACTAATCCCTTAGCTTCCCCCACCCTCCCGACCCTCCCAAAAACTTTTTACAGGTACCTGGTGGTCCAGTGGGAGTCCCGGGCCGTCGGCTGCCACTAATCAAGATGGTGCCGATAGCCTTTGCCTTTACCATGTGACAGGATATCCATGCCAATGGCTGGCCCCTGTCACATGGTAAAGGCAAAGGGCCATCAGCGCCATTTTGATTAGTGGCAGCCGACGGCCCGAGAGTGGGAGATCGCTCCCGGGACCCCCATTGGACCACCAGGTACCTGTAAAATGTTTTGGAGTGGTCGGGAGGGTGGGGGAAGTTAAGGAATTAGTTTTAAAGGGTCGGGTGGGTTTTGTTTATCGGCTCGGGCGCAGCCGATAAACAAAACTGTGATCGGGCCAGACGAAAAAAAAACACGATGTGAATCGGAACTGGAATCCGAACTGATTCCGGTTCCGATTCACATCTCTATTAAAGACTATGGGGTAGATTTTAAAAGAGTGTGCATACATATGTATTAGGGGTGTGCATTCGGATTGACCGCATTAGTAAAACGCAACTCATATTTTTTTTTTACTTAAAAAATTGATTCGACATAAACGATCGGATTTCCCACATATCGAACATAGATATGTTCGATATGTGGGAAATCGCGATTGTTGAGCCAAAATAAAAATATAAACCCCCTCACCCTCCTTAATCCCCCCCCCGACTTACCACAACTCCCTGGTGATGGAGCGAGGAGTGAGGACGCCATTTCTGCAATCCTTGGCGAGAAGCATGTGACGTCGGCGGCACGTCGAGTGACGCCGGCGTCACGTGATTCCCGGCTCGTTCGCACCGGACGGCTCGTTCGGCCCAAAAAGAACTTTTGGCCAGCTTGGGGGGGCCTCCTGACCCCCCCAAGCTGGCCAAAAGTTCTTTTTGGGCCGAACGAGCCGTCCGGCGCGAACGAGCCGTCCGGCGCGAACGAGCCGGGAATCACGTGGCGCCGCGTCACTCAGACGCGACATCACGTGATTCCCGGCAAGTTCGCGCCGGACGGCTCGTTCGGCGCGAACAAGCCGGGAATCACGTGACGCCGACGTCACGTGATTCCCGGCAAGTTCGCGCCGGACGGCTCGTTCGGCCCAAAAAGAACTTTTGGCCAGCTTGAGGGGGTCAGGAGGCCCCCCCAAGCTGGCCAAAAGTTCTTTTTGGGCCGAACGAGCCGTCCGGCGCGAACTTGCTGGGAATCACGTGACGTCGCGTCTGAGTGACGCGGCGCCACGTGATTCCCGGCTCGTTCGCGCCGGACGGCTCGTTCGGCCCAAAAAGAACTTTTGGCCAGCTTGGGGGGGTCAGGAGGCCCCCCCAAGCTGGCCAAAAGTTCTTTTTGGGCCGAACGAGCCATCCGGCGCGAACGAGCCGGGAATCACGTGGCGCCGCGTCACTCGACGTGCCACCGACGTCACATGCTTCTCGCCAAGGATTGCAGAAATGACGTCCTCACTCCTCGCTCGATCACCAGGGAGTTGTGGTAAGTCTGGGGGGGGGATTAAGGAGGGTGAGGGGGTTTAATTTTTTTTTTTGCACATATGTACATATACCCAACTCATTGGATTTTTTTTATGTCCATATTGGCCGCAAGTGGGACCCCCTTTCGGACATAAAAAATATGAACATAAAATTTTGCTCTGCACATCCCTAATATGTATGCCCGATTTTATAACTTGCGTGCGCAGACGTGCTCAAGTTATAACATCGGGGATCGGCACGTGCAAGAGGGTGCACAATTATGCACCTTGCACGTGCCAACCCCGCGCTGCCTTCCCCCGTTTTTTATCCCTCCAGCCCACCTTCCCTTCCCTTACCTCCCCCGCCCTTTCCCCCCTACCTTTTCCTTTTTCTTTGTTGTTAAACTTACTTCAGCACTGGAGCTGCCTCTGGACCACCCCGCCCCTTTCCCCACCCCTTTTTGCAATCCCTGATGGGGTTACACGGGCTTTACGCGCATCGCCGGGCCTTTTTAAAATAGGCCCGATACTCATAGCCTTTTTAAAATCCGGCCCTGTATTTCACCATCTGCCTTACCTCAAAAACTGATAAAGGATATCAGACCTCCAGGTCACTGTCCATGTAACAACTGTTCTGTGTGCAATGTAAATATGAAAATTGACATCTGACTATATACCGAGCACTGATAAATTTAAATTGAGACGGTTTACAAATTACAAAAGTAAAGGAGTAATAAAATGTATATCGGTAAGACGATTAGACAATTTAATAAAAGAATTATTGAACACAGAAGTAATATTAATAGAAAAATAGAATCTAAACCGCTGGTCACCACTCTATTCAGGAAAACCATAAATTTGATGATTATAAATTTTGTGTCCTGCAGCAACTTTCACTGCATTGGAGAGGAGACTTAGATAGACTTCTGTTATGGCTAGAACAGAAATTCATATATGATTTTAAGACCATGGCACCATATGGTTTAAACTTAGACATCAATTTTTCAGTGTTTTTATAAGATAACAGCACCACATGGTTAGTTTTATGTAATTTATATTTTTACTATATGGTTTCATCAGTTTTACATTTTGTAATTGGTTTGCCTATCAGGTTTTCTTTTTCTTTTTTATTTATTTCTTCTCCAATTTCTTAGGAATTTGTGTTTAGTAGAGATGTACTTCAGGTAAAAATTTTGTGTCAGGCTTTGTTTTGGGGCCCCCGCAAGGGAATTTCATTTTTCCCATGCTTTGTTTTTTTTTGGGGGGGGGGGAGGAGAATCCCGATTTTCGAGTTAGTGCGTGTTAACTCCCTGTTACCACTAACACGAAAATTAATTTCTTTCAGAAATTTCAGAAAAAAATAAATTGCTTTTTGGTTCTCCCAAACCATTCCAAATTAGGCAATTTTGTTGAAATTGCTTAATTCAGGAAAAATGATTGCACATCCCTAGTGTTTAGTCCTCTTTTTTCCGTTTATTATTACATCTTTGATTGACATGCCCTAGCCACTCCCTTTGATTTTTCAGTGTTTTATAAAGATATCGGTATCACATGTTTTTTTCTATACATTTTGGGGGAGATTTTCAAAGGGTTATGCATGTAACATATGCACGTAACTTCCAAAAAGCTGCCCCTGTCTGCCCTTGTGTGTGCCGAGCCCATCTTGCATAGGTTTGGCGGTGTGCACAAGCCCGGGACACGTGTATGTCCCGGGGCTTCGAAAAAGGGGCATTCCAGGGGTGGGGCTACGGCCAGGGGCTAGTCCAGGGGCATGGCCTGTGTCGGGGGATGGAGAGCCAGCATGCGCAAGTTACGCCTGCCTTGGGCAGGCGTAACTTTTTCCACAAAGGAGGGGGGAGGATTTAGTTAGGGCTGGGGGTTGGGTTAGATAGGGGAAGGGAGGGGAAGGTGGGGGTAGCAGAGAAAAAGTTCCCTCCAAGGCCGCTCTGATTTCGGAGCGGCCTTGGAGGGAATGGGGAAAGCCATTGGGGCTTCCCTCGGGCTCGGCGCGCACAAGGTGCACATGGTGCATCCCCTTGCTCGCGCCGACCCCGTATTTTATAACATGCACGAGGCATGTTATAAAAAAGGGCGTAGATTTGCTCGCGCCGGGTTGCACGAACAAACCTACACCCGCGCATAACTTAAAAAATCTGGCCCTTTATATTGTCTTATTTTGGTTCAATTTACCTAGGTTTTTTATTACATTCCATATTTATATTTATTTTTAAGTTTTCAGTCTTTTTAAAAATTTGTGTTTAGTTCCCTTTTTACCAATAGCAATTGTTTTTATCTATGTGCCATCCCCATGGTTTTTGTTGCTACTCTGTTTTTTTGATTGATGTCTTAGCCACACCCACAATAGTTTGACTGATGTTTTGTTTTGCGCCAATCCATTCTTTTTAAATGCCCCTAAGCAAGCACACTCCTTGATGCCGACATGAACTATGGCAGATGACGTGCATTTTATGATTCGAGCAATTATAGTTAAGTTTTTTAAGCTATGTAATGGTTGCTTGATCTTTTTGTTTAGATTTGAGTGTACACTTTCCTTACTGTATGCAAAAACTTTTTATGTGGACAGGCATGGCTCGACGGGTCCTGATATAGAGCAGGAAAGCACTACTTATCTAAGTCTGCTCATTTAGCCCAGCACAGCCGCATATTTAAATAACTTTTTATATAATTTTTTTGTGTGATGTATTAACAGTACCTTCAGGGCTCTCATTTAAGCACTTTGAGGATTGTTTATATTGGATAACCATCTTGGACACTAGAGGACATGATTCAAATAGAAATTGTATGAAATTATGTTACCGGTTATCTATTGGCACCTCTGTTAAAGTACTAACATTTATTTTGCCTATTTGTGCCAGCCTGTAAACCGTTATGATGGTAAATAACTTAATGATGGTATAGAAAAGATTTTAAATAAATAAAAATAAATAAATCTCTATATTAATTGACTATCATTTTTTCCCTTAGGTGTCCCTCTCCTTCTGGTTTGGTCTTTAGAGTTGACCCTAAGTAAGTGACTGCCTTGATGATGAGCAGTTCTCAGTTATGTTTTGCATACACTATATTCCCCATAGTTTTAAATTGTCTATAGGAATGGTTTCCCTTTCTTTTATTTATTTCTTTTGATTTTTTAAAGTTCTGTACTTCAAAGTATCTTTTATGAATCAGCAACAATTAATTTATCAATCCTTTATACTTACAAGAGCTAATACTAAATATAAACAGACTATTTTTCACTGGTCCGGATTTTCATGACAACATCACTATAATTAAGGTAAAATTACACATAATTTTTAAACTTATAACAGATCCATTCTATTTGGTTTAATTTTTTTATATTTTCTATTTTTTCTTGATTGGCATCGGATACTCAATGGGGCAGATTTTATAAAACTACACGCGCGCATACTTTTGTTCGCGCACCAGGCACAAACAAAAGTACACCGGATTTCAATAGATATGCACGTAGCCGTGCATATCTGTTAAAATCTGGGGTCTGTGCACAAGGTTGCCCAAAATCGGCAGCTCACACACATCAAACCGCGCAGCATGCCTCCGTTCCTCCGATGCCGCTCCGAAATCAGAGCGGTCTTGGAGGGAACTTTCCTTCCACCCTCCTGCACCTTCTCCTCCCTTCCCCTACCTAACCCCTCCCCCCCCGGGACTATCTAAACCCCCCCCCCTATCTTCGTTGCACAAGTTACGCTGGCGGCTGGGCCGGCCGCCGGCACGCCATGGCTCAGTCCAGGGGCTGGTCCGGAGGCTGCGGCCATGCCCCCAATGATGCACCGACCATGACATGCCCCAACACGCCCCCGATGATGTGCTGGCCACAACACATCCCCTGACATGCCCCCCAGGAAAGACCCGGGACTTACGGGCGTCCCAGGGCTTTGCGCGCACCGGCAGCCTATGCAAGATAGGCTCGGCATGCGCATGGGGGTTTGGAGTAGGTTTTCGAGGGTTACGCACGCAACCTACGTGCATAACCCTTTGAACATGTACCCCAATGTGCATACTGTTAAGTAACATTTTTTTGCCTGAAAAGGTAAAAATAACTTCAATACTAAGCTGTTGCCATGGTCTTGTTTTAAATATGTTTCTGTTGTGATCTAACCTGTACATATATGTCTGTTTTATTTATAATTTTTTATATGTCAGAATATTGATTTAAACATTCGTCTGTCTGCCTTATTATGTTTATTTATTATGTGATGTGGGATTTTTAATATTATTATATATCTATTTGTTATTAATGTATTTGTTTTAATTATTTTCCATTGATTGCTTTCATTATGTAGCCCCTGAAGCAGCCCCTATAAGGGTGAAACTCAGGCCTAGAGTCGGGCATCTACTGGGCAATTCAGTTATTAATAAACAGTTATCAAGGACCTTCAGATCTATCTTTTTTATCCTAATCCTCACGGCTTTGATCGACCACCTTACTTTCTGTTGTTTGGGTCTGATTGGTTAGGGGCAGTGGGCCACAGCCTGGAACTGCCATGGGATAGAAGGCAGTGCAGCACCATGGTTTGTAGGGCAACTTCAATTCTTGATCATGCTTAACAATGATTGCTACACCAAAGTGAAAGATAACACCAAAAATGTTAAACTAAGGGATGAAGAAAATTATCCAGCAAAAATTGAAAGGCTGCTGGGAGCACATAGATGAGGTCAACAAGGATAATGCTCTATTCTATAAATGCTCTTAGCTTTTAGCTGCGTCTAAAGAAGTTATTCCTGGATATGGTTTGTTGAGGTTGGGAGGAGGAGGAGAATAATGAGCAAGCCACATTTTCAAATCTACATACTTTATCTGCCATGAAAGAAGAACACGTGCAGGAAAAGCAAACACTAGTCATAACTCATACCTTCTACCCATGTCAAGTTTGAAAGCCAAAAGGTGCATATACTCTTCACTTTAAGAACTGGTGCAAAGCCCATGGGGGAAAAGTTACCCATGAAGTTTGAATGTTGCCCTGTTGGAAAAACAAAAGGAATCACATGATTGATAAATTGACTATGGGAAAGTATAGAATAGAACTTGTGCATCTAGACAGATAATCATGCAAAGAAAGGTGATACTTGCC
Source organism: Rhinatrema bivittatum (assembly GCF_901001135.1). Lineage (NCBI taxonomy): Eukaryota > Metazoa > Chordata > Amphibia > Gymnophiona > Rhinatrematidae > Rhinatrema > Rhinatrema bivittatum. Next base: position 27,231 of record NW_021820335.1, on the reverse strand, counting down.
TGGCAGCCTAAATCATCTCTAATAAGCAAGCTTATCATATAATTTTCTAGTATTTAAGAGAATGATGCAACTGAAGTTTATAGAGTTGAATTATTGTAATCAGTACTTTGAGAGTCCACTAACAAAATGGAAAAATCCATCCAAACAAATAATCATTGCAGTTATGAGAGTAAAAACTATGTCTACAAGGATGTTGTCCCTGAAGTCTGGAGCTGAATGACCTGATTAGGAGGGTGATACCATTGAAGTCTATGGAGGCGAACGATGTGGTTAGGAGGGTGATGCCATTCAAGTCTATAGAGGTGACTAATATGGTTAGGATTCCACTGAAGGCATAGAGATGAGCAATATCGATGTAACAGAGTAATATAGTAAATGATAGAAGATTAAGACCACATTGAGCTATCTTATCTACCTACTTCAGATTCTTCTTCTTTGGGTAGATGAACATATACAGTAAATTATCATGTGCAACCCAACACTAGACATTCCTCATCCTGCCTACCTGAAGCCTTTTACCTGACCTCTCAACCCTTTCTCATGACTACCCACCTTATCTGTCCCAAGAGTCAGATTAAAATATTATAAAATAGTTCCCAAATCTGCCAGCAGTTTGGGAATGGCAGCATCTTTTGCCCAAGGATTTAATTCCCTGCAAATTTTGGAAGGGACAAAAATCCACAGAAAATAAAATGGCATACAAAGAACTCATGAGGCATTTGATTCAGATTCAGAGAACCATCTGTGTGTGGCCTAACCCCTCAACCCTTGTTTTACCACTGCCCAACATAACTGTTGCAAGAATGCCCAAAATGTGTTAAAAGTGCTTCACCACCTCTACTGATAGGTCATCTCAGGCCTATTCATCTTTAATTATCTCCAGACTAATACATACTGTAAGTCAATACCTAGGACCCCTTTCACGTCTTAACAATAACTTCCATAATAATTACCCACAGCCACCAAATGTAATCAGGCTGTTCTCCAAAATGCCTGGCCTCCCATACTCATTGAAACGTGGGTTTTAACCCAGTGCCCTCCATGTGACCTTTGGCAAGTCACTTCCCTCTCCATTGCTTCAGGTACAAACCTAGGGGATCATTTACTAAAACTTTCTCCCATGGACACAAAGTGGGGAAAAAGCCTCAGTAAATCAGGCTCTTATACGTTAAGACTTCTGGGAACAGGGAAATACCTACATCCCTGAATCTAATCCACCGTGAAGTGGCTGAAAGTTGGAATATAAATCAAATTATATAAATAAAGTTTACCCCCAACCCCCTGCATCAGGGGCAACAATATGTGCCTCCGGGTGGAAATCTGAAAGGGGTAAACAATCTTTAAACTGTCGAGACACTAAAAGACGAGGTGAAAAATGGCGCCAGGTGGTTGGGTCACCGATACAAGGGATCATGTTGGGCTTTTTGAGCCATTGTAAAGGGGCCCTTTTCTGTTTTTTCCTACGAATGTTACAGAAGTATCTTATGGTGATTAATATGGGGGTTTAAAGTTTTGGAGCTTCTATGTGGTGACAGGAGACACAAACACTCTTTTGGTTATTGGCCTTTATAAGAGTTTTCAGTTTATTTATTTTTTACAAATCTTTATAAAATCAGAACCAGCAAATGAATGAACTTTAGGTGTTTTGGCTGTTACCGCTTGTGGCCCATTGCGAGGCGAGAGGCGGCAGGATACACATCAATTTACACCTTATTTTCTGATGCCGTGTTCTTTTTTTTTAATTTGTCTTTTCTTTTGTTCAATAATTTTGTTATTTTGATTTGAATGATATTTTTTGTCTATATCCAGGTATTCTAATTTTGATTGTATTAGAGGGAGATCTGCATTGTTTTTTTCAACTACCAGGGATACACATTTGTTGATTAATGCATGCAGATCTCATGAATGCACACAAAATGAATGGTGTGCGTGGATTTGTGTTCATGCCTACATGTGTGTACACAATTCATTTCATTCACATAGTATCCATTCATGAGATACTTGCATACAATCAAACTAATGGAGCAATGAATGTGCATCCCTAGTAACTACTTCTCCATGCAGGTGATCCAGATATTGTCCACTGCTTTTCAGGGCTGAAGTCTATAAAAGTAACCTGCATGATTAGGAAGATGGTACCATTGATGTCTATGGAGATGAATTACATGATTAGGAGGGAGATAGCTTTGAAATCTATGGAAGTGAATGCTTCATTGCCCATAAAATGAATACAAAACTTCTATTAGAAGTTCTATTAGTGTATAATACATTGAAATAGTTGACTCAGTGTGCTGCAGCAGTCAAAAAAGAAAACAAAAAGTTAGGAATTATTAGAAAGGAAATGGTGAATAAAACAGAATATGTCATAATGCCTCTGTATCGCTCCATGGTGAGACCACACCTTAAGTACTGTGTACAATTTTGGTCACCACATCTAAAAAAGATATAGTTGCACTGGAGAAGGTAAAGGGAAGGGTGACCAAAATGACAAGGGATGGAACAGCTCTCCTATGAGGAAAGACTAAAGAGGTTAGGGCTGTTCAGCTTGGAGAAGAGATGGCTGAGGGGGGATATGATAGATGTTTATAAAATCATGAGAGGTCTATAATGGGTAAATATGAATTAGTTATTAACTCTTTCAGATATTAGGAGTAGGGGGCACACCTTGAAGTCAGCAAGTAGCACATTAAAACAAATGCACAATTAAGCTCTGGAATTTCTTGCCAGAATTTGTGGTTAGGGCAGTTAGTGTAGCTGGGTTTAAAAAGGTTTGGATAAGTTCTTGGAGGAGAAGTCCATTAACTGCTATTAATCAAGGTAACTTAGGGGTAGATTTTCAAAGGGTTGCGTGCGAAAGATATGCGCGTAACCCCCGAAAACCTACCCCTGTGTGTGCCAAGCCTATTTTGCATAGGCTCAGTGGTGAGCGCAAGCCCCTGGACGCGCGTATGTCCGGGGACTTGCCAAAAGGGACAGGGCGTGGGCAGTCTGGGGCGGTCCAGGGGCATAGTGGGGGTGTGGCCAGAGCCTACAGGCACAGCGGCCATTTTCCACTGTGCCCGGGATCTCGTGCCGACCGTCAGCTGGCACACGTAAGCTACGCCTGCTAGGAGGCAGACACAACTTACCTGACAAAGGTAAGGGGGGTTCTAGTTAGGGCTGGGGGCGGGTTAGGGAGGGGAAGGTGGGGGAAGGTGGAAGGAAAGTTCCCTCCGAGGCCGCTCTGATTTCGGAGCGACCTTGGAGGGAACGGAGGAGGGCTGCGTGGCTCGGCGCGCGCAAGTTGCACAATTGTGCACCCCCTTGCGCATGCCAACCCTGGATTTTATAACATGTGCGCGGCAGCACACGCATGTTATAAAATCAGGCATTGATTTGATCGCGCCGTATTGTGCGAACAAATCTATGCCCGCATGCACTTTTTAAAATGTGGCCCTTAGGGAATTGCCACTGTCATTACTGGCATCAGTAGCATGGGATATACTTAGCGTTTGGGTTCTTGCTGCCTGGATTGGCCACTATTGGAAACAGGATGCAGGGCTTAATGGATCCTTAGTCTGACCCAGTATGGCAATGTCATGTTCTTAGAATACATTCCAGCAAAGCTATCACTCAAGCTTCAAGGCCTAGGGATGTGAATCGGATCCGATATTGGATCCGATTCACATCCGATATCGGATCCGATTCACATCTATAGAGATGTGAATCGGAACCAGAATCGGATCCGATATCGGATCCGATTCACATCCCTATGACAAGGCCTAGCTTTCCCTTAGATTTCTAATCAGCAAAAAGAGCACACACCAATGTAAAAGATTCTTTTGGGCAAAAGATAAAGAGCTGAAAAAATTCTCTAGGATGTGAAAAAAAAAAAGACATTGCACCTGTAATGCTAAAAAGAGCAGAGCCTTCAGCATCCAGCCGCTGACTCACAAAGCTTCCATTAGGCTGGGCTTCCTCAGTAGAGCGCACACAAACTCCCTCGAGGCAGCTCAGAAATTCTCTCTCAGTGTCCGTATTCTTTTTACCATTAAGGGCATTGTGTATTTGTGGAAATTGAAGGTTTGGTGTGCTTTGCTTTGCTGTGGTTAATTTTGACCCTCTCTGTTACTTGATTGGTGGGTATTGCATGGTCTAATTAAAAGCACAAAGCAGATCTCACATACTTCTGTGCCCTGCACTCTGCATTGTGATGCTTTCACCCTTAGGGATCCTTCCCCAAAGGGATCTACAGTGAGAATAAATGCTTCTGACTGCAGAGGATTACTAGATCAGAGCAGGTACAGTCCATCAGTTATCCTGAGAGCAAGGAGTGTAAGTACATTGCTGATTATTAATATTAGCAGAGATATCATCCTATTAAATCATCGTCAATTCCCACATTGAAATGCACAATAAGGAGATGCCTAAGAGAATACCAGACTAACACAGATTTTCCAGAAAAGGAACAACGGAGCAGAAGGTCATAGGTTCCTACAGAAAGAGCTTAAAATGTAACAGAAGGCACTAATGACAGAGAAGATACATAGGGCTAGGCATACAGTGCAGGAGATGGCCGTTTGAGATTTTGCAGAAAGGTAATTTTAGGATTTTGAAATAGAGTTTTATTGGAAGACAATGGATGGACTCAAGACTGAAGGAGACCAAGTGAAGGTCTCTGCCAGGGAAGAAGCTTCTGGCAGCAGCATTCAGGACTGGCCTTGTTAGGGAACACCAGAGTGGAAGAGACAAAGACCAGCTTAAGGTAGGTCTTATAATGGCAGATACAGAATCTCTCAGCCAAGACCTAAGTATCTTTGTTAGTGCAGACAGGGTCAGATTTTGGTGGAGGTAGGGGCATCAGAGGGATTTTATGTAAACAAGTGAGAGTGTCTCTTCTTCCATCCTACGATAGTGCAGCCTGGAATATCCCAGCTCAGCAAGAAATAGCATACAGGAGAATGGATTACAGCACTGCTGAATCCCAGCATGCTTACAGAGGGGTCAATGTGTCAAGAATTGGCATCAGTGTGAAAGATTTAATGCTGCTGGTGCATAATCCTTCTTCATATGTATCGCAAATGTTGTCTCTTTGCCCCATCATTCAAATACACATTTGGAGACACCCAGCATGTTGGTCACTGTGAAAAAATACTGAAAGACTCTTTACACATCTGCTTCTCTGCACTCTTTTTCTGGAAGAGTAACCCCTCTAGGGATTTACTTAAATCTAAGCCTGCTTCACTGCCATGGACAGACCTCAGGATTTAGGAGCCTTCCACTTACTGAGACAGACCCTCTCACTCTCTTTCAGCCAGGTAGAGGTTCAAGCTACATCCTCCTCCTCCTGAGCAGCTGAAGACTCTCTGCTCCCTGCCTTCTGTTGGGAGAGAGCTTCCCTTATAACCTTCCCCATTACTGTAAAGTTCAGAACCCCTGCTGTGCAATTCCTGCACAGGGCTCTGCACAGAATACCAGAAGTACACCTTCATGATTTACACTGCAATATTCTGCATGCATGGGAAGCTAAGGGCCCTGCACTGTGGCAAGTTATGCTGTGGTGCAGCCAAATGGTCCCTGCACATGAGAAGGCATGGCAGGCAATTCATACATGCACGGCCCAATTCAGGGGTGTTTTTGGTCCAAACAAATGTGTAATGCAATTTATTAGGCCAATTACACTCTGGGGAGGATCCCAATGTTGCACAGAAATTTTTACACCAGAGAAAAGCTTGCACCTGAGGGATGCATGGGGACCTCCTCGAGGTGTTTACATTTAGAGTGAGAGAAAGCGAAGTAAGATGCCAAAACTAGAATAATTGGGGGAATGGGCAAGCAACCTAGAGGTCCATTTGGGGAAGCAATATCAAATGGTAAAAAGCATTTTACTGGCTTGAAATGTTGGTCAGGAAATTTCCTTTCAATGCCTGCTAAAAGCCCCCAAATCATTGCACCATGTGCAGGATTCAGCCGCACCGAAGAGGCTATACAGAGGATGGGTTTAGGCTGGGAAAGGAAGAGCAACACACTTTGAAGTTGTTTTCCAAGCCTCCTGCCTACCTTTCCAACACAGTTCTGCCCAGGTGCAGGTGACCTCATGTCCTTTGTACCCACAGCCGGCTTCCAAGCAAAAGTGAGCACCAACTTTCACTTGGAGAACTTTAATTAAAAATGTATATTCCACTTTAAGCAGCCAAGCAGGTTCAAAGCTCACTGCAAAAGAATAAAATCATAAATAAAATCTTAGGTACAAAGAGAAAAAAAAAAGAACCGTGCAAAGCCTGCCAGTAAAACATGCAATAAGATGGCACAGGAGCTGTCCATTCCCTGGAGTGCTGAACTGAAGCTGTTATGTACCAAGAGCTTTGCAGAGTTTGCAACTCTGCCAGTGTCAGGTGCTGTTGAATTTAAGAAGCCTTATAGATTTTTATTTGCATTTGTTAAACATATATGCTCAAATCGATAAGGGGCACATGGTTGTACACTGACCATTGATTATACTCGCAAATGTCATAGAAGGTACTGCTGACACACTTAGCATTATTAGGCATTAGTGCAGAACTTTCTTTTATGTTTGGATTGTTTTTTTTTATATTTCATTATTTGTTCTTGTCGCTGCTACAATCTATTTTTCTTATTTCAAGCCTGTGCTTGAACTGAACTTCTTGCAAATGTATACATGAATAGTAAACAAAAACTTAGAAATGCTGAGTAGCCCTCTCAACCCTTTTCATGCATTCCACTTGCCAACCTTCAGCAATCACCATAAGGATATAAGAAAGTGTTAGTCCTTGGTGAGATGATCATCTAAAGAAGGGGGTCTCAGGAGGCTGAAAGATTATGGAAGAGATAAGCCAGGGAGCTGGGAGTAGAGACTTATGGTACCATCCCCAGTGGTGCCCCAGAAGTAAAGTGCAGATTGGAAGAGACAGGACAACTATCTAAAAGTCCAAACAACTTTTTAGGAGTATAGAGTGATATTGGGAAACCTGCAATTTGGTGGAAAAGGAGAGGAAGTTTGAATATTTGGGAATCAAGCAAAAGAAATATGGTGGGGGGAGGGGCCATATGGACTGGAGCTTACTTACAGAGCTTGAGAGCTGTATCTACCCAAGGGAAGGGGGTGCAGTGCACCATCCCAGAGCTGCTCCTGGTTTATAAGTACTGAAGTTTACAATTTCTGTGAGGGTGGAGGATGCCTGTGTGAGCCCCACAGGTCCTGGAACGTGGGAGATAAGAGTACAGAAAAAAATTAGACCTGTTTTGTGATCTGTGGCAAACTGGCATTCAAAATGGACTGTGATTCTAACTGGATGTTTTGCAACTACTTTTTCTGTGTTTTACACTTTCTATTTTCTGTAGGTGTGAGCAGTGAACTTTGTGTGAGTTTGTCCTCAGTCCAGGAAGGGCCCTGATGATGATTCAACCCCCCCCCCCCCCAGCCCATAATGCCCTGAGTGTGTAATTCCTCCCCTTGATTGCTTTACTCCAATGCTCCTAAGGCCTGGTAATGTGACTCCCCCCTCCCCAGGACAGTGGGGTTAAAGTTGTCTATCCCCTTTCAGGGCCTTTCATCCTCACATATTCATCCATATCTGAGCTAAAGAGATGGCCATCTATGGGTCATAGCTTAGGTTTAACATTGTACCTGAAGACTGGAGGGTGGCTAATGTAACCCCAATATTTAAAAAGGGCTCCACGGGCGATCCAGGAAACTACAGACCGGTTAGCCTGACTTCAGTGCCAGGAAAAATAGTGGAAAATGTTCTAAACATCAAAATCACAGAACATATAGAAAGACATGGTTTAATGAAACAAAGTCAGCATGGCTTTACCCAGGGCAAGTCTTGCCTCACAAATCTGCTTCACTTTTTTGAAGGGGTTAATAAACATGTGGATAAAGGTGAACCGGTAGATGTAGTATACTTGGATTTTCAGAAGGCATTTGATAAAGTTCCTCATGAGAGGCTTCTAGGAAAAGTAAGAAGTCATGGGCTAGGAAGTGATGTCCTTTTGAGGATTACAAACTGGTTAAAAGACAGGAAACAGAGAGTAGGATTAAATGGACAATTTTCTCAGTGGAAGGGAGTGGCCAGTGGAGTGCCTCAGGGATCTGTACTTGTACCTGTGCTTTTTAATATATTTATAAATGATCTAGAAAGGACTATGATGAGTGAGATAATCAAATTTGCAGATGCTACAAAATTATTCAGAGTAGTTAAATCATTAGCGGATTGTGATAAATTGCAGGAGGACCTTGTAAGACTGGAAAATTGGGCATCCATATAGCAGATGAAATTTAATGTGGATAATTTCAAGATGATGCATATAGAGAAAAATAACTCATGCTATAGTTACACGATGTTAGCTCCTAATATGCAACCTACCACCCAGGAAAGAAATCTGGGCATCATAGTGGATGATACATTGAAATTGTTGGCTCTGTGTGCTGCAACGGTCAAAAAAGCAAACAGAATGTTGGGAATTATTAGAAAGGGAATGGTGAATAAAATGGAAAATGTCATAATGCCTCTGTATCGCTCAAGGCTGAGACCACACCTTGAATATTGTGTACAATTCTGGTCACCACTTCTCAAAAAAGATATAGTTGTGATGGAGAAGGTACAGAGAAGGGCAACCAAAATGATTTATTTATTTTTAATTTTTATATACCGAGGTTCTTGTATCAGATACAAATCACTCCGGTTTACATAAAACAGTGAGATGCCCAAAAGGAAGGGGCTTTACATATAACTAACTATAAGACAACAGGCTTTATATATAACTATAAAACAACATACAACTTGAACATGGTATAGAGATAGTTACAAGATAAGGAAAAACTTTTGATATCAATATCATATTATAGTGATAAATAACGATAGGTATGATAGTTTTGAAAATAAACTAAAATAAATAAAGGTAAAAGTAATGCAATAACACACAGTATAAATACGAAAGTAATAAGCGCAGTATATACAATAAAGCATATTATCTTAATGGGGGAACAAGTGGAAGCGTTGATTTGATTGATTACTCTATTGTTTATTACGCGAGAATGCGAGCATCTAGGCTGTGTTAAGTGTCTGGGTAGGCTTGGCGGAAGAGCCAGGTTTTTAGTTTTTTTTTTTAACTCCTGATGACTGAGTTCAAGCCTTAGATCTGGGGGGAGCGCGTTCCACTGGTGGGGGCCTGCTGAAGATAGTGCTCTTTTCCTTAGTAGTGTTTTTGCAGGTGGGGCATAAAGTGTGCCTTTGTAAGCGCTTCTGATTGGTCTGGCGGATGTATGAGGTTGCAGTTGTGTGCTTAGCCTGATGGGCGTGAGTTTGTTAGTCGCTTTGTGAACGATAGTGAGAACTTTGTAGAGGATCCTATATTTTATAGGAAGCCAGTGAAGGTTACGGAGGATTGGAGTGATATGTTCTCTTTTGATGGTGTTTGTGAGGATTCTGGCGGCAGCGTTCTGTACCATCTGTAGAGGTTGGATCGAATTTGTGGGGAGCTCGAGTAGCAGGGAGTTATAGTAATCTAGCTTGGAAAGTATGATGGATTGGAGTACTAGCCTAAAGTCATTGAAGTATAGGAGGGGTTTTAGCTTTCTGAGAACTTGTAATTTGTAAAAGCAGTCCTTTGTGGTAGTGTTTATGAACTTTTTAAGGTTTAGGTTGTTGTCAAGCCAAGCTCCTAGATCCCTGACGTCGGGGGAGAAATTGATGTTTGAGTTTGCTGATTGAGAGGAGCTTGATGCGATGGTGGGGGGGTCATGGGAGATAATGATCATTTCCGTTTTGCTGGCATTCAAAACTAAGTTGAGACTGGAGAGTAGGTCTTTAAAAGGCTGAAGGCAGTCATTCCAAAAGGTTACGGTTTTTTGCAGGGATTCCGTGATTGGGATCAGGATTTGTATGTCATCTGCATAGAGGTAATGGGTAAGCTTCAGATTTGCGAGTAGGTGGCAGAGAGGGAGGAGGTATATATTGAAAAGGGTGGGTGAAAAAATGATAAAGAGGATGGAACAGCTCTCCTATGAGGAAAGGCTGAAGAGGTTAGGGCTGTTCAGCTTGCAGAAGAGACGGCTGAGGGGAGGGTGGGGATGTAATAGAGGTGTTTAAAATCATGAGAGGTCTAGAATAGGTGAATGTGAATCAGTTATTTACTTTTTCAGATAAAAGAAGGACTAGGGGGCACTCCATGAAGTTATCATGTAGAACATTTAAAACTAAATTGGAGAAAGTTCTTTTTCACTCAATGCACAATTATACTCTGGAATTTGTTGCCAGGGAATGTGGTTAGTGCAGTTAGTGTAGCTGGGTTTAAAAAAGGTTTGGATAAGTTCTTGGAGAAATCCAGTTCCTGCTATTAATCAAGTTGACTTAGAAAATATCTATTGCTATTACTGGCATCAGTAACATGGGTTAGGCTTAGTGTTTGGGTACTTGCCAGGTTCTTATAGCCTGGATTGGCCACATTTGGAAAGAGGATGCTGGACTTGATGGACCTTGGTCTGACCTAGAATGGCATTTTTTTATGTTCTTAGGAGCAATATCAAAAACGTTCTTCACTAAAAGAGTGGTGATGCATGGAGTGTCCTCCCAGGGAAGGTGGTGGAGCAAAAACAGGAGCAAAACTAAAGAAAGCCTGGGGTACTTACTGAGGAAGGAAGGGGAAAGTCAGAGCTCGAGTGGGATTTATGCCATTTAACCCAAAATTAAATTGGGCACAGACACTGTAGACAGCCCTTACAGTCTCTATCTTCCATTCTAATTATATGTTTAATGTTTCTAAAGAAAACACAATAACCAGTTCCAAACCGCTTCCCCCTAAGCAATCTCTGCTAAAAGTAAGAAAACCATACATGACTCCCCCATTCACCTGAGAGATATCCCACCATTCCTCTGCTTTGCCTGTAATTTCACAACCTTTATTCTTTCATTAGAATCTAGGTGCCAGCAGAATCCCTGAGAAGGCAAAAGACGACCTTTTCCCCAGCATCTTCCCAACCTGCAGCTCATACAAGTAAGGCTGAGCTTCATGGCATCATGTCTTCTTCCAAGCAAGGTAACCCTGACCATGTCACTCTGCATGTCTCTGGGAGCAACATATTACCTAGCTTCACCAACTCTATGCAGAGCATGAACTCAGTCCATTTTATTTAATCTCACTTATTTTTTGTCAAGAATACATGGAAGGGGAAAATCTCACCTCTGTGACAGAATTCATCATTCTGGGTTTCCCTGAATTTCCAGACCTGCAAATTCCTCTATTCCTTCTGTTTTTATTGATTTACCTGATCGTCCTGATGGGGAACCTCACTATTATAGCCCTGATGTGCCTGGACCCTCGTCTGCATACCCCCATGTACTTTTTCCTCTGTAACTTGTCCTTCCTCGATATTTCTTATACCTCAGTCACCCTCCCAAAACTCCTGGATATCTTCTTAAGGACGGGTCAGAGGATTTCTGCAGTAGGGTGTTTTACACAACTGTATTTTTTTCTGTGTTTATCCTCTGTAGAATTTGTTATTATTTCAGTCATGGCTTATGATCGCTATGTTGCAATCTGTAATCCCCTACGCTATACTATAATTATGAATGAAAGGATTTGTGTACTGATGGCCACAGGGGCCTGGTTCTTTGGGTTCCTGGAACCAATGACACACACTGTCCTGGTATCACATTTCTCTTTTTGTGGTTCCAATGAGATTAACCATTACTTTTGTGATATCTCAGCACTGCTAAACTCTCCTGCACCAGCACCTCCACCATTAATCACATATCTTATATATGGAGTATCATGTTAGGTCTACCTTTATTTATCTCAACCCTTGTATCTTATATCTACGTCATCTCTACCATCCTGAGGATCCATTCCGCAGAGGGGAGGCACAAAGCCTTCTCCACCTGCTCCTCCCACCTCACGGTCGTTATTCTCTTCTATGGGACCATGCTCTGTTTGTATGTCAGACCAACATCCATGCAGTCACTGGATCAAAACAAGCTCTTTGCTCTGCTGTATAATGTTTTAATTCCCTTGCTTAATCCCGTGATTTACAGCCTCAAAAACAGAGAGGTAAAAGGAGCTTTAAAAAAAGTATTTACCAGAAAATCCTTTCATTCAAAGATCAGAAGAACATTTTCTGTATTTGTGCCTGTCAAGCATCATAGCTCAGGAGGAGTGCAAGGTGTCCAGTTCAGACCCTTTGTCCAAAGCATATCTTATTATTAAGGAGCAATTGGAGATTCCAATAGACAGAAAAATTCGAGAATAACTAGTATGCAATCAAAATGCAAAAATTAGCTAGTTATATTTAGAATATTTGCTGCTGGAAATTACTGTAAGTTCTTTATAATACTTATTAACTGCTAAAATTTATTTTGACTTTATTGATTTTAAACTTTTTGAAAAATAATTTTTTAGTTAGAGAGAAGACCTCAGTATTGGCAAGAGATCCGAATTTTTCAGAAACTTCTTATAAGCCAATTGTTACAGTCACCGGTCTTTTACTCTCTTATTTTAAGTTTTAGTAAAATTGCTTGAACAATTTTTTAATCTCATTAATCAAAGTGTTATTTCCATGTAACTTCAATCTTGATCTGTTGTTTTAAATTCTGATGAAATTAATTCAAGTCACTTACAAAACATATTCAATCATAATGCTGTTGTATGTCTCGATAAATTTCTTATGACGACGTCACTTAATCTACAATGCTACAAAGCTGCTTCAGAAGAAGGTTATCGATAAAAATTAGTCCGCCCTGAAGCAGCGTTGTAGAGAAATGTCAGCCATGTTGGCAGCGGTTAACAAACAAACTTGGGCTAGAGGCATGGCTGTGTGGTTAAAGAAAAATTTACTACATTACAAGTGAAAAATAAGTGCCCTGCCATTATTTAAAGTGTCGGGATATTTGTTGGAATGGAATACTCATTGCAGGACATATAAAGCTGTGTTCTGTTTGATGAAAATTATTTAGAACGGTGTGAATGTTACCCGTCCAAAGTTTAAAAAAGAAGGGCTGAAATACATTTTAATATTTGATATTGATGATTTGCTGTGGAGAAAACTCATAATCAAAGTTAAACATTGAAGTTACATGGAAATAACATTGATTGATAAAAATCACAGTTGTGGGAAAGAAAAGATTAAGTGACATTGTCATAAGAAATTTATCGAGACATACAACAGCATTATGATTGAATATGCTTTGTAAGTGACTTGAATTAATTTCATCAGAATTTAAAACAAGAGAACAAGATTGAAGTTACATGGAAATAACACTTTGAATAAAGAGATTAAAAAAAAATTCAAGCAATTTTACTAAAACTTAAAATAAGAAAGTAAAAGACCGGTGACTGTAACAATTGGCTTATAAGAAGTTTCTGAAAAATTCGGATCTCTTGCCAATACTGAGGTCTTCTCTCTAACTAAAAAATTATTTGTTCAAAAAGTTTAATTAAGATCAATAAAGTCAAAATAAACTTTAGCAGTTAAGTAATATAAAGAACTTACAGTAATTTCCAGCAGCAAATATTCTAAATATAACTAGCTAATTTTTGCAATTGGAGATTCCACCAAATATTCTCTAGTATTTGCTATGTATGCCTGAAAAGCAAGAGGGGGGATTCCTTAAGGGATGTTAAGTAGGGATGTGAATCGGGTGCCCAATTGTTCCCACTTTCGGGTTCATCTGGCTGCAGGAAAATCTCATTTTCCCGATGATCGACATTTTTTTTTTTCGTGAAAAAAATCAGTTTTTAGGTTAGTGTATGCTAACTCCTGTTAACAAAAAACATTTTTTTTATTTTCTGTTACTTTTTGTGCACTAACAAAAATAAATGTGTTTTTTTTGTTAGCGCACACTAACCTGAAAAATGATTTTCACAAAAATTCTGGGGAAAGAGTGTTTGTTTCTTTTTTTAACTGATATATAACAAATTAAGAAATATCGTACAATATTTCAATTCATTATAAAAACGATTCACATCCCTAATGTTAAGGCAGTTTGCTTGGTGGTCCTAACATGGCAAGAAAGCCCAGAGCATTTCAGTTCATCCAACAAGCAAACAAATGGATTGGCTGGGAAGGATGGTTTTTTTTTTAGAAATAACCCAAATAAATAAATATAAATTTTCTACACCAGACCTTAAAACACATACACTGAAAATGGGAAGGGAGAGTGGGTTGTGGAATATTCTGGACTTAAAGGAATCCTGGTCACTTAAGCACAGTTCGACCTTCAGGATCAGTGTTGGGACCATTCCCGAGGCATGGCTCCTACAGATCAGCTTGGGCTGCTCAGTGCTGATATTCACCACTAGCCTGCCAAAGATACCTAGGAAACTCTAGTCAGTCATGTTGCAGGCATAAAGTTAAGCAAACAGCTTTAGCTGGTCAACTATATCTGGGTACTCAGCCCAAATAAGTTCATGCTGAATATCTAGGTAAGGTTAACTGTATAATTAATTAATGTATATAATATAATAATAATATATAATGTTAATTGTATAATTAACTCTGCTTCTAAATGGCTAGCTCAGCATCAACCTATATGCATTTATCTCTAGCTTTTGGGATATTTCTTTTAAATTCTTTATGACTGTAAGAAATACTTGAAATTCAATTAATAATATAAAAATCTGCAAAAGCTGTTGGTGTCACTAATATTTTTACAAATAAAATGAATAAATTACATTATATTATTGCACAGATGTCTCAAAATATTGGCCTAATGTCATTGTGACTCTACAAATGTCATATCGTAGTACTACAATGATGGTATACTTTATCATCACATGATAAGAAGATGCAGATCACCATTAGGGTAGGTCTTTATATGCTGCCAGCCATTCTCTTGGAAGCTGAGATGAAAATATGTTATCTGAACACAGGCAATCAGTTGCCAGAAGTTTGACCATGAGTGCTCCAGTGATTGGCTAATTGTGAATTGATAATGCCTAACCAGAACGTTATACGAAAGGGTAAATAGAAAGAAGCAATGATTATTAGGGATGTGAATCGTTTTAGGACGATTAAAATTATCGTCCGATAATTTTAATATCGTCTTAAACCGTTATGGAACACAATACAATACAGATTCTAATGATTTATCGTTATAAATCGTTAGAATCGTGAGCCGGCACACTAAAACCCCCTAAAACCCACCCCCGACCCTTTAAATTAAATCCCCCACCCTCCCGAACCCCCCCCCCCAATAACTTAAATAACCTGCGGGTCCAGCGGCGGTCCGGAACGGCAGCGGTCCGGAACGGGCTCCTGCTCCTGAATCTTGTCGTCTTCAGCCGGCGCCATTTTCCAAAATGGCGCCGAAAAATGGCGGCGGCCATAGACGAAAAAGATTGGACAGCAGGAGGTCCTTCCGGACCCCCGCTGGACTTTTGGCAAGTCTCGTGGGGGTCAGGAGGCCCCCCACAAGCTGGCCAAAAGTTCCTGGAGGTCCAGCGGGGGTCAGGGAGCGATTTCCCGCCGCAAATCGTTTTCGTACGGAAAATGGCGCCGGCAGGAGATCGACTGCAGGAGGTCGTTCAGCGAGGCGCCGGAACCCTCGCTGAACGACCTCCTGCAGTCGATCTCCTGCCGGCGCCATTTTCCGTACGAAAACGATTCGCGGCGGGAAATCGCTCCCTGACCCCCGCTGGACCTCCAGGAACTTTTGGCCAGCTTGTGGGGGGCCTCCTGACCCCCACGAGACTTGCCAAAAGTCCAGCGGGGGTCCGGAAGGACCTCCTGCCGTCCAATCTTTTTCGTCTATGGCTGCCGCCATTTTTCGGCGCCATTTTGGAAAATGGCGCCGGCTGAAGACGACAAGATTCAGGAGCAGGAGCCCGTTCCGGACCGCTGCCGTTCCGGACCGCCGCTGGACCCGCAGGTTATTTAAGTTATTGGGGGGGGGGTTCGGGAGGGTGGGGGATTTAATTTAAAGGGTCGGGGGTGGGTTTTAGGGGGTTTTAATGTGCCGGTTTTTCGATTTTTCGATTTTTCGATTTTTAACGATTTTTAACGATTTTTCACGATATTTTATCCCCCAAATGGCAACAATACGATTCCCTCCCCCTCCGAGCCGAAATCGATCGTTAAGACGATCGAGGACACGATTCACATCCCTAATGATTATGGGATTCCTATGCTATTTTATACTCTTTGATAATATATTATATTGTAGACTGTGCGTCATTATTTTCCAATTCATTTAATATAATGACTGTAAAGATGACTTATCCAAGAGGTTTGCAAAAATAAAAATAACCATAAAAACATTAATGAGGGAATCTATAGAAAACTCCCTCAGACTAAGAGTTCAGGCAAAGCTGTCTCTCCCAGGCCTCCTTAAGATCCAGACACACAAGGAATTCTGGGTGAAGGGAAGAGCCCCTCACCAGAGTATAGGAACTCAGGGTCTAGAAGGGTTAGACGGGTCTCAGAAAGCAGACAAGAAGCCATCCAATGTTATGTTTCATATTGCCACCAGAACAGCAAGGTGACCTGCATTTGTTTTCCTGTTTTTGCCTTCTCTGTCAAAAGTTCACATAAAGAAACAGTCAAACTCTGCCTCCTTTTTCTTCCTGGCAGTTTTCCAAGCTGCAACTGCCCACAGATGGTGGCAGCAGTAGGAGCTTCTTGCCTAAGCAGAAAGCACAGGAAGAAGGCCACACCTGCAGCTGAAAACAAAACAAAAAACCTACAGAATCTTTTTTCTTTTTATTCCCTGGGTCTTCAAAGTTCCACTTACCCAGCCTTCATTACAACAGACCAAGGGGGATAGCCCTGCCCATGCAGTCAGGGTTCAGGTAGTAATTCAGGGCCAGACAGGTCAGCAGGTTTTCTTTTTCACTCTTATCCTTCCCCTAGAAAGATACCCAATTTGGAGGCAGCTCAGAAAGCATGAAAGATGGAGCAAATGATAGAGCAGTGCATCACTTGAACCATCCCGTTCGGGCCTGCCATGGAAAATTATTTTTCCTGCTGTTCAGGCTTTTTTTTTTTTTCCGGGGAACCCGAAATTTTGAGTTAGTGCACGCTACCTCCCATTAGCACTAATGGGAGTTAGCATGCACTAAGTCCCATTAGTGCGCACTAACCCAAAAAAATAATTTTTCCGAAATTTCGGAAAAATCCCGTTCATTTTTAGGGTTCTCTGCACATCCCTAGCAAGTGATACAGGTCCTTACTATCAGGTAGAAGCAACTTCAGAATGCCCTCCAAACCCAAACTGACCAGTAGTAGATGCTGCAAGAACAAGTAATCCAGCAAAACACGATACTAACTCAGGTAACACAGGCCACTGTGACCAGGCCACATCCTTTAGCACCAACAGGAAAAATATAGATATGCTGCTAACTTAGAGGCAACTGGGGTGGAAGGGTCAGAATCAGTGGAAGAGTGGAAGTGTGGAAGAGTGTTATAGCTAGCCCATTTGAGTGGGAAAATGGAGGTGACCCAGAGAACTTAAGACAGGTCCAGAGAGAGGATAAGTCCTTTAAGTGGGCCCATGAGCATATACAGAGGGTGAATAGAAAGCTATGATCTGGAGCACAGGTTACAGACCCTATTCCTCCTTATTTTATAATGAAAGAGAACCTAATTTATTGAAAAACAAAGGAAAGTGTGGAAGGAGAATTGATAGAACAACTCAATTTCAAAACCACACCACCAGAAGGATATGCAACTAGTGCACACCTACCTTCTAGGAGGTTATATGGGGCAGGAAAGGACCCTACTGGCACAATTTTGTTGACCAGCCCCACATAAACAGATCCACTTGCATTGCTGGACCTGCCCTATCTGCCAACTCACAAAGCCTGCCAGTGGGCAAGCAGCACCCCTAATACCTATGCCCATCATAGAGATCCCCTTTGAAAGAGTGAGCATGGACCTAGTGGGGCCATTAGAGAGATCTACTCCAGGAAATAAGTACATCCTCATCATTCTTGATTATGCTACAAGACAGTCAGAAGTAGTACCACTACAGAATATGAAGACCTTGACTCTGGCAACTGCCCTAATGGAGGCTTTTTTCATGACTTGGGCTACCCAAGGAAATCTTGATGAATCAAGGGACACTATTTGTGTCCAAGGTAATGAAACAACTCTGCACCTTGCTCAAGGTAAAAACTTTACATACCTCCGTGAATCATACAAGGACTGATGGCCTCATTGAGTGCTACAATCAGATGCTCAAGCTAATGTTGAGGAAATGTGTGAATGAAGACAGCAAGAATTGGGACTTATTGCTACCCTATGTGCTGCTTGCAATCCATGAGGTACCCCAGAGCTCAATGATGTTCTCCTCTCAAGTTAGTGTATGGGAGGAGGCCGAAATGAATTTGGACATATCTTGTGAGACATGAAGACAAAGTGAACCCCAGGCAGTACCTCAGACTACATTCTCTGAGTGAAGGATCACCTAAAATAGCTGGGGAGGGGGCCTGCCTAGGCCTAGAAAAGGCTCAGGCTACCTAAACCCCAGGTTACAATCATCTAGTGAGCCAAAGAGAATTCCAGCCAGGGAACCATGTCCTTGTCCTCTTCTCATCTTCAGAAAGAAATTGTTAGCCTGTTGGCAAGGACCCTATAAAGTTTTGGAGATAAAGAAAACACAAATCTACCATGTAAGTCTTCTGAAGAAGTGGGTTGCACAGGTGTGTGGAATGGTCCAAGAAAAAGAGTTTGGTCCAGAAGTTGGACCTGAAGTGGTTTCAACCCAGGATTCCTTTCAGAGAGCAGCTGTTTGGGTAATTGTCAGGTTCTTGTGGCCTTGTTTGGTCTCTGTTGGAAACAGGATGCTGGGCTTGATGGACCCTTGCTGGGACCCAGCATGGCAATTTCTTATGTTCTTATCACACAGATTGTCAACTTGAATCAGCTGATGGAGCAAAATAAGGTCATCTTTTTGAACCTACCAAGTCGCACCCACTTGGTACAGCACAATATCATTTCACCTCCTGGAGCTGTAGTGCAGCACTCGCCCCAAAGTCCTGGACATCCTCTTAAGGAAGAATCATTGTATTTCTGTAAATAGGTGTTTTGTACAGCTGTATGTTTTCTGTGTTTAGCATGTGTAGAATTTGTTATTATTTCAGTCATGGCTTAAGATCGCTATGTGGCAATTTGTTACTGCCTGCGTTACACTATGCTTATGAACCAGTCTGTGTACTGATGGCTGCAGGGACCTGGATCTTTGGGTGTCTTGAACCAGAGACATACACTGTTCTTGTATCACATTTCTTTTTCTGTGGCTCCAATGAGATTAACCATTTCTGCTGTGAAATTTCACACTGTTAACAACACACCTCTCCTGCGCCAGCCCCTCCACCATTGACTGTATATCATATATATGGAGTGTCATATTAGGTCTATCTCTATCAATTTCAACTCTTGTATCTGATGTTACATTTACCCAGTCAATTTTGGGATAATTAAAATCTCCCATTATTATTGCACTGTCAAATTGTCATGCTCTGAAGCACAGCTGATCCGACATCAGCTGTTCGTCTGCTCAGCCATGGTCCTGCTCTTTTCAGGGGAAGTTGAAACGGCAGCAGCGTCCTCACCAGCCACTCACTCTGACTCCCACCTTACTCTGGCCATATTTTCCTCACCATGAGGAGCTCCCCAGGCTCCCATGGCATTGCCTCACTTGCTGCAGACCACTGCTTTCATTTTTATCGCAGCTCAAAGCTGCTGGCACCAGAAGGCAGCCTCTCCTTCGGGACCTATAATAAAATGTTTTAAAAAACCATTGTAGCCATGCTCTCCAGGCCTCTGAGAGCCCTTTAATCTTCCCAGGCCTCTTTATTTTAAATAAAACAAATTGGGCCATTTTCATTTGGTGCCCCAGGGTCTCAGCACAACATCAGACTTGCTACAGCCCTCCAGCACCACCAGGACAGGACACAGAGAACAGCAAGCCCCCTCCCACCAATTCACATTATGGCTGCTGAATCTCTCAGCAGTCTAGTCTGCAAGGGATCATTGTTACTCAAGTGAGGCTACATCTTTTGGCTCAAGGATCTTCTGATATTGTTTGCCGTCATGGGTACTCCTTGTGAGGGGGCATATAATGACCAAGTGCCTGATGCCTTTTTGTTAGCTGAGCACCAGTCTCTGGGGGTTCAAATCACCAAAAATGGCCAAACAGATGATATAGATGTTAACTTCTGCTACAATTACAGATCATCATAAATTCATAATACAGGCCAAGTGGCATCTGCCACCACCTCAGAATTTCTCCAAGGGGAAATGTCTACTGACCCAGGGCCTAGTTTAGGGCCCCTGTTATACTGAAATCTGGAATTCACTTTGGCAGTTCTGTGAAAGCCATCTTGCACAAGTACACTATGCCTTCATCTCCAGTATTTATGGATTATTTCTTGCACAAGTACACTATGCCTTCATCTCCAGTATTTATGGATTATTTCTTGCACACCTCCACTATGCCTTCAACTCCAGTATTTATGGATTATTTCTTGCACAAGTACACTATGCCTTCATCTCCAGTATTTATGGATTATTTCTTGCACAAGTACACTATGCTTTCATCTCCAGTATTTATGGCATATTTCTTGCACACGCACACTATGCATTCATCTCCAGTATTTATGGATTATTTCTTGCACACGCACACTATGCCTTCATCTCCAGTATTTATGGATTATTTCTTGCACACGTACACTATGCCTTCATCCCCAGTATTTATGGATTATTTCTTGCACACGTACACTATGCATTCATCTCCAGTATTTATGGATTATTTCTTGCACAAGTACACTATGCCTTCATCTCCAGTATTTATGGATTAATTCTTGCACAAGTACACTATGCCTTCATCTCCAGTATTTATGGATTATTTCTTGCACACGTACACTATGCCTTCATCTCCAGTATTTATGGATTATTTCTTGCACACGTACACTATGCCTTCATCTCCAGTATGTATGGATTATTTCTTGCACAAGTACACTATGCCTTCATCTCCAGTATTTATGGATTATTTCTTGCACAAGTACACTATGCCTTCATCTCCAGTATTTATGGATTATTTCTTGCACAAGTACACTATGCATTCATCTCCAGTATTTATGGATTATTTCTTGCACACGTACACTATGCATTCATCTCCAGTATTTATGGATTATTTCTTGCACAAGTACACTATGCATTCATCTCCAGTATTTATGGATTATTTCTTGCACACGTACACTATGCCTTCATCTCCAGTATTTATGGATTATTTCTTGCACACGTACACTATGCATTCATCTCCAGTATTTATGGATTATTTCTTGCACACGTACACTATGCCTTCATCTCCAGTATTTATGGCATATTTCTTGAATAATTTATAAACCTCTAAAAGTTATTGAATCCACTGCACCTGTAGATACATGTATAAGGAATAAATTATATTAACATTGAACAGACTTTATTTCAATTTATCAGTATATTGTGACTCAACAAATGTAACATCATTGCTAGTAAATGGCATTATTACATGCTCAGAAAATGTTGATCACCATCAAGGCTCTTGCTATGCTGCAGGCTGCCAGCTATTGCCTTGGAAGCTGAGATGAAAATAAACTATAAGGCAGGCAACCAGCTGACAAAAGTTTGACCATGAGTGGTCCAGTGCTTGCATAAAAATGAGTTGAGAATCCCTAACCAGTAGGTTATATAAAAGAATAAATAGAAAAGGCAATGACCATCGAACACGAAAACTTCAGAGAGACACATCACTAGAAAGCAGCAATCCAAAGGATGTGTGGAGATTGCCTAAGAGAAAGGAGTAATAGGTACACTTACTGGATCATTTGGCAGGTGAGAGGAATTTAGCTCCCTGACTTGGCTGCCGGTTATTGTAAGGAAAGGAATTAATCTGAATTATCTACTCCTAGCTAAAAGCCCAGAACATAGTTCCCTGCAGATATCTGAGTTCAGGGCACATTGGTTACTTCAGTCATAGAGGGGAGTGAATACAAGTTTTCATGAGGGGAGATGAAGGGGCAGGGTTCTCCCATGAAATGGTATCTGCAACTAGCTGAGCAATTCACCTCAAACCTGTGTTTAATCATTGAGAAAAGTCCCATTATACAAAGCCAACCCAAGGGGGGAGGGTGCATAATCTTCATAACTCATTGGGGATTCTGAGCATTGTGAAAATCATTGTATTGATAAAATGCATGCTGCATTGAAGAGTTGACATAAATAAATCAGACCATTCAAAGTATGTGAATGATGTGGATAGAAAGATGATGCCTATAAGAACATAAGAACATAAGAAATTGCCATGCTGGGTCAGACCAAGGGTCCATCAAGCCCAGCATCCTGTTTCCAACAGAGGCCAAAACCAGGCCACAAAAACCTGGCAATTACCCAAACACTAAGAAGATCCCATGTTACTGATGCAATTAATAGCAGTGGCTATTCCCTAAGTAAAATTGATTAATAGCCATTAATGGACTTTGAAGTCTATGCATGTGAATGATGTGGTTAGGAGAGTGATACCATTCAGGTCTATGGAGGTGAATGATGTGGTTGGGAGGGAGATACTATTGAAGTCTATGGAGGTGACTGATGTGGTTAGGAGAGTGATACCATTGAAGTTTATGCATGTGAATGATGTGGTTAGGAGAGTGACACCATTGAAGTCTATGGAGGTGAATGATGTGGTTAGTAGGGATGTGCATCCGTTTTCCACGGATTTGTAATCCGCAACTTATTTTTTGCTATCTGTTAAATACGTGGGGAGGCGAAACGCATCGCGACTCCCCACGTATTAAACAGATTTCTGTTTTATTCGGCCTAAATAAAAATTTAAACCCCCCCACCCTCCTGACCCCCCCAAGACATACCAAAACTCCCTGGTGGTCCAGCGGTGGGGTCTGGGAACTCACTCACACCCTCGGTGCTAGTTTCATCATGGCGCCGATAGCCTTTGTCACAGGGGCTACCGGTGCCATTGGTCAGCCCCTATCACATGGCCATCGGCGCCATCTTGTGCTCCTACCATGTGACAGGGGCTGACCAATGGCACCGGTAGTCCCTGTGACATAGTATGGGCAAAGGCTATCAGCGCCATTTTGAGTCCTGGCATCAGACGGCAGGTCGCTCCGGGACCCCCGTTGGACCCACAGGAAATTTTGGCCAGCTTGGGGGGGCCTCCTGACCCCCACAAGACTTGCCAAAAGTCCAGTGGGGGTCCGGGAGCGACCTCCTTGCACGCTGGCCGTCTGATGCCAATACTCAAAATGGCGCCAATCGCCTTTGCCCTCACTATGACACACATAGTGAGAGCAAAGGCGATCGGCGCCATTTTGAGACTCAAAATCGCCGACCCATGCCAATACTCAAAATGGCGCCGATCGCAGTCATAGAGAGGGCAAAGGCGATCGGCGCCATTTTGAATATTGGCATGGGACGGCGATTTTGAGTCTCAAAATGGCGCCGATCGCCGTCATAGTGAGGGCAAAGGCGATCGACGCCATTTTGAGTATTGGCATCGGACGGCGATTTTGAGTCTCAAAATGGCGCCGATCGCCTTTGCCCTCACTATGTGTGTCATAGTGAGGGCAAAGGCTATCGGCACCATTTTGAGTCCTGGAATCGGACGGCAGGTCGCTCCCAGACCCCCCGTGGACTTTTGGCAAGTCTTGTGGGGGTCAGGAGGCCCCCCCAAGCTGGCCAAAAGTCTCTGAGGGTCCAACAGTGGTCCCGGAGCGACCTGCCGTCCGATTCCAGGACTCAAAATGGTGCCGATAGCCTTTGCCCATACTATGTCACAGGGGCTACCGGTGCTATTGGTCAGCCCCTGTCACATGGTAGGAGCACAAGATGGTGCCGATGACCATGTGACAGGGGCTGACCAATGGCACCGGTAGCCCCTGTGACAAAAGCTATCGGCGCCATGATGAAACTAGCACTGAGGGTGTGAGTGAGTTCCGGAACCCCACCGCTGGACCACCAGGGAGTTTTGGTAAGTCTTGGGGGGGTCAGGAGGGTGGGGGGTTGTAGTTAATTTTAATTTTAGCTGGGACAATAATTTAACTCGCCGTAGTAACGTATTTATAGATTGACAACTTATGGAATTCTCCATACTTCCGCATGAAACGGAATTGACCCCCCCACGAATACGTATCACCTACGAAACAAAAACTTTTTCCCTGCACATCCCTAGTGGTTAGGAGGGTGACACCATTGAAGTCTATGGAGGTGAATGATGTGGTTAGGAGGGTAACACCATTGATGTCTATGGAGGTGAATGATGTGATTAGGAGAGTGATACCATTGAGGTCTATGGCAGAGTGATCATAATATGATCAAATTTGATTTAATGACTGGAAAAGGAACAGTGTGCAAATCCAAGGCTCTCGTGCTAAACTTTCAAAAGGGAAACTTTGATAAAATGAGAAAAATTGTTAGAAAAAAACTGAAAGGAGCAGCTACAAAAGTAAAAAATGTCCAAGAGGCGTGGTCATTGTTAAAAAATACCATTCTAGAAGCACTCCAGATGTTTTCCACACATTAAGAAAGGTGGAAAGAAGGCAAAACAATTACCGGCATGGTTAAAAGGGGAGGTGAAAGACGCTATTTTAGCCAAAAGATCTTTATTCAAAAATTGGAAGAAGGATCCAACAGAAGAAAACAGGATAAAGCATAAACATTGGCAAGTTAAATGTAAGACATTGATAAGACAGGCTAAGAGAGAATTTGAAAAGAAGTTGGCTGTAGAGGCAAAAACTCACAGTAAAAACTTTTTTAAATATATCCGAAGCAGAAAGCCTGTGAGGGAGCCAGTTGGACCGTTAGATGATCGAGGGGTTAAAGGGGCACTTAGAGAAGATAAGGCCATCGTGGAAAGATTAAATGATTTCTTTACTTCGATGTTTACTGAAGAGGATGTTGGGGAGGTACCCGTAATGGAGAAGGTTTTCATGGAGGCTGGAGGATAGCAAATGTAACCCCAATATTTAAAAAGAGCTCCAGGGGCGATCCGGGAAACTACAGACCGGTTAGCCTGACTTCAGTGCCAGGAAAAATAGTGGAAAGTGTTCTAAACATCAAAATCACAGAACATATAGAAAGACATGGCTTAATGGAACAAAGTCAGCATGGCTTTACCCAGGGCAAGTCTTGCCTCACAAATCTGCTTCACTTTTTTGAAGGAGTTAATAAACATATGGATAAAGGTGAACCGGTAGATATAGTAAGTTCCTCATGAGAGGCTTCTAGGAAAAGTAAAAAGTCATGGGATAGGTGGCGATGTCCTTTCATGGATTGCAAACTGGCTAAAAGACAGGAAACAGAGAGTAGGATTAAATGGGCAATTTTCTCAGTGGAAGGGAGTGGACAGTGGAGTGCCTCAGGGATCTGTATTGGGACCCTTACTTTTCAATATATTTATAAATGATCTGGAAAGAAATACGAGTGAGATAATCAAATTTGCAGATGACACAAAATTGTTCAGAGTAGTTAAATCACAAGCAGATTGTGATAAATTGCAGGAAGACCTTGTGAGACTGGAAAATTGGGCATCCAAATGTCAGATTAAATTTAATGTGGATAAGTGCAAGGTGATGCATATAGGGAAAAATAACCCATGCTATAATGTTGGGTTCCATATTAGGTGCTACAACCCAAGAAAGAGATCTAGGTGTCATAGTGGATAACACATTGAAATTGTCGGTACAGTGTGCTGCGGCAGTCAAAAAAGCAAACAGAATGTTGGGAATTATTAGAAAGGGAATGGTGAATAAAACGGAAAATGTCATAATGCCTCTATATCGCCGCATATCAAAAAAGATATAATTGCGATGGAGAAGGTACAGAGAAGGGCTACCAAAATGATAAGGGGAATGGAACAACTCCCCTATGAGGAAAGACTAAAGAGGTTAGGACTTTTCACCTTGGAGAAGAGACGACTGAGGGGGGATATGATAGAAGTGCTTAAAATCATGAGAGGTCTAGAACGGGTAGATGTGAATCGGTTATTTACTCTTTCGTATAGTAGAAAGATTAGGGGGCACTCCATGAAGTTAGCATGGAGCATATTTAAAACTAATCAGAGAAAGTTATTTTTTACTCAATGCACAATTAAACTCTGGAATTTGTTGCCAGAGAATGTGGTTAGTGCAGTTAATATAGCTGTGTTTAAAAAAGGATTGGATAAGTTCTAGGAGGAGAAGTCCATTAACTGCTATTAAGTTCACTTAGAGAATAGCCACTGCCATTAGCAATGGTTACATGGAATAGACTTAGTTTTTGGGTACTTGCCAGGTTCTTATGGCCTGGATTGGCCACTGTTGGAAACAGGATGCTGGGCTTGATGGACCCTTGGTCTGACCCAGTATGGCATTTTCTTATGTTCTTATGTTCTTATGAATGATGTGGTTAGGAGGGTGACACCATTGAAGTCTATGGAGGTGAATGATGTGGTTAGGAGAGTGATACCATTGAAGACTATGGAGGTGAATTATGTGGGCAGGAGGGTGACACCATTGAAGTCTATGCATGTGAATGAAGTGGTTAGGAGGGTGACACCATTGAAGTCTATGGAGGTGAATGATGTGGTTAGGAAGATGATGCCAATGAAGTCTATGGAGGTGAATGATGTGGTTAGGAGGGTGACACCATTGAAGTCTATGGAGGTGAATGATGTGGTTAGGAAGATGATGCCAATGAAGTCTATGGAGGTGAATGATGTGGTTAGGAGGGTGACACCATTGAAGTCTATGGAGGGGAATGATGTGGGTAGGAGGGGTATACCATTGAAATCTTTGGAGGTGAATGATGTGGTTAGGAGGGTGACACCATTGAAGTCTATGGAGGGGAATGATGTTGGTAGGAGGGGTATACCGTTGAAATCTTTGGTAGTGAATGATGTGGGTAGGAGGGTGACACCATTGAAGTCTATGGAGGTGAATGACGTGGTTAGGAGGGTGACACCATTGAAGTCTATGGAGGGGAATGATGTGTTAGGAGGTTGACACCATTGAAGTCTATGGAGGGGAATGATGTGGTTAGGAGGGTGACACCATTGAAGTCTATGGAGGTGAATGATGTGGTTAGGAAGGTGATACCATTGATGTCCATGGAGGTGAATTACATAGGAATGTGATACCTGTTACACCCACCAGCTGAAGCCACCCGATGACCAGCACAACTCACCCCATGTCTTACTTCGTTCCTTGCTCCGGGTGTTCTCGTGGCCGCAGCCAGCTATTGCTGCCCAAGCTCCGCCAGAC